>NW_027282008.1:252500-260000 GCF_046629955.1 Centroberyx affinis
ACACACACACACACACACACACCACACACACGTCTCAACATACACACCTGGGAAAGTGACACACTCAACCATAATGTACTTACACACACCCACACAGCCACTCCACAGGGAGTGAACACACACACACACACACACACACACACATACACACACACACACACACACACAAACACACACACACACACACACACACACACATACATTAAAATACATAGACATTTTCAGCACCGGACGTGGAGCTGCCATTTTGTTCCTTGAGAAAATTGCTTTAATTAGAATTAGCACAGTGATAATAGATGTATGTCCAGCTGGGTTGAGCACAGCGCTGCGTCAGCCCACACACACTCTCCCCATCATGAAATGAACCAGTTGGGAATATTTGACATTGTTCTGAAACATGTCCTTCATGCGGTTTGCTGGCGTCTGCTCAGAAAGTGATGAAAATTGGGAATAGACAGAGGAAACTTGTATGGGAAAATGTCTCAAAAAGTCATTAAACCTTCGCTAGGCCCGGGCGGCTCAAATCCTTTCCAACTGGCCACATTAAGCACATTCAGATTCAGCCCGTCGGCCAATTGCTGATAAATTATAGTAGATAATAGCATTAGAGGCGTAGGTGCTGAAGGTCGGTAATAGTTAGGTAAGACAAGAAGAGGCGTTAATCTGCTCTGAACACACATTTCTAAATTGAGTATCTAATAAGTTCTTATTTCTTGGCAAAAATAGCTCCAGGAAGCAAGTTGGCAAATTTCCCCACCAATTACATAACTTCTCACTGTATTGATGGCTGTGGTTCTGTGGAGGTGAGTCTGAGGACCAGGAGAGCTACAGTAATAAATCTAATTATGGCCTCTCCACATGCAGGGCCCGTCTGCAACTGCGTTCAGGCTCCCGTCTCCCACCTGCCGCTGCACCCGCGCCCTGACCCGCTACACTGGGGCACAGGCGAGGCGACTGGCACCAGTGCCGCCTGGCAGTGGGACGGAGGGAAGGCGGCAGGTGGCACAGATTGCACAGATGCCACTGCTTCCCCCAGACTGGAAAAGGAGGGATAAGATGGAGGTGGGGGGGGGGGGGGGGGGGGGGGGGGGGGGGGGGGTTAAGGGATGGCTGGAGGGAAGGAGGAATGAGGTTGGGGTGGAAGTGAAGGAGTCAAGGAGAGGGAAGGGAGAGATGGAGGAGGTGGGTGTGTTGATTTATCCAGAGTGACTTACAGTGAGTGAGCAGGTATGAGTTCATTGCCTTGCTGGAGAACACTTGGCTGTTGATGGACACATATTGGCTGCTGTGGGTATTAAAAAACTTGTGACTTGTGGTTTCCCTAATCATTAGACTAGCCTGCTGACTGCAAAGCGCCAGAGGAGAAGTCCTGGGAGCTATGATTTATTGAACGACAGAAATATGGATTAAAGAAGATGTTACTTTATGTGACTATCTAAACTGAATTCATATGTTCTTAAAGCTTCATGTTTGTTATTGATGCAATTAAAACTTTTTTACAGGCATAAAATACATGTAAACCACACATTTAGCTGTCACATTCTGTCATTCCTCATATCAAAATATTAAAAACAAGAAATTCCAGAGTTAGAAAAATGTCTCCAATCCAGTTATGTATGGGTTAACAGTCTTTCAACAAGGGGCCTTTAGTGGGAGGTGATGGAGGAAATGGGGAGGAAGAGCTGAGCAGGTGGGAGGTGATGAGACAGATTCTGCTGTCATAAGGATGGTTGGGATAAGGTTGGGATATTCCTGCTTCACAGTTTTTCCATGCCAAAGGATTACATTAAACAATTAACCAATTATCCAATTGCATGGAAATTCGTTAGTTTTAGCATTGGCACAGACAGATGACTTTCATTTGTTTTTACATATTTACAGCACACACATTCACTTATTTACATATTCATCACAGCATTTCGATTTCACATTTGTCAGTTTCGGATTGAGTTCTGTAACAGTTTTGAAATACAAAGTTCAAGCAAAGACGCAACATATAACAGGTGCTTATTGTTCACATTAATATAGGCTAATACCAATTATTTTTTTATTGTCACCATACCAAAAATCACTATATTATTCCTATAATACACCTATAGGGACTTAAAGTGTGTCTGTCGTGTGCAACAGTGAGTGTATCTCCCACAATGTTCGTATAATAAAGTTGTGATGTAGCCTAATATTTGTACAGTATCCTGCTAAAATGTAAAAAAAAAAAAAAAAAAGAAAAAAAAAAGACTAGGCCCACAGTAGTTCTTTTTCATACGGACACATTCGGCCAGGTGCAGATGTTTTTTTTTTTTTTTTTTATAACTATAGGCACTTATACATGATGTACGTACTGTATTTTTGTATTGTGTCAAGCTCCTGTGATTGGCTGCGCGCCTCGGGGTGAGCGGAGTGGGTGTGGAGCTTTAAGAGCCTCCGCTGCCCGCCGTGTCTCCCACCACATAGACGCGCAGCGGCGGCGGAGGAGAGCGGAGCGCATCAGCAGCACAGAAAGTTTGGAAGCTGCAAGCGGACACGCAGGCTGCTAATGTGGAATCAGGTTTGTGCAATATGCTGTCCGGATTTTCTCATTGCTTAGGATGACCGAATTAAAAAAAAAAATACACTGCGCTACGTAAAGGCCAGGGAAATCTGTGTCTTATATGACTTTATTGCGAGATATGACTTGCATGTCTTTCAGTGCTGTTGAACATATTGACTATTATTAGTCTATTGCCCCGTAGTATTAATTTTATGGTCGCGGAATTTAATTTGTAGGCTATTTGTAATTTGTGTTCAACTTTTAAAGTTATCATTTGGGTGCAAATGTCGTAGGCTATTCTCTTGCAATCTTCCCAGTCATGACTCTTCAACTAAATGCCAAGCTACAATTAGCTAATCACAAGAGTCCCTTTGCCAAAGAGCAGCGGCTGCTTCTGTAGCTGAAACAGACAAGTGTTAAGGATAGGGACTTTGAGACAAACTAAGACAAAATAAAAAAAAAAGAAAATTAAATAAAATAATAAATAAGGGAATTCCACTGCATATTTAGACCTAAATTTGAATGAACTGATTGATTGCTATATAACTGCATTTATTTCCTCTGTTGCAACAATTATAGGAATATATACACAGTATATAGCCTATATTTTATGCTGATTTATGTGTCCACCTAAGGAGGTAATAACAGATGAAAGTCAGCAGTCAACAGTAGGAAATAATACTACCTGACAGATATACAGTGCAACAGGGAGCCCTTTCAGCGGAGGCAGTGGCGCCATTTACCAAACCTGCTTACTTTGATTTATTTGAAACCACAAAACCACCAGGTTACCACATAAGGGGGACCAATGTGCCATGAAATTATTATGACAATGCCTGTGTGGTGAGACAGTATTCCTCTCCCCTTTTTGCCCCCAGCAAGGCGCCCTCATGAAATGTGAATTGAATTTACATGCTGATATAGGTTATATGTGTTTTTCCTCTGAACCCCTCATAGGTTTCATTAGAATAATACAGATGCATACATCCCAAACAGCTAGACTACGAAAGTGCATTTAATTTAAAACTGTCACTCAGAGTGAAAATCTAATTTGGTCCTCATAATGTATTTTGAATTTGATATGCTCTGTCTGATTTGTAATTGATGCTGATAGGAAAAACTCTATAAGCACCTTGTTATCAGTGCGGTATGCCCTACTCTGTTCTGCTAGACTCCTATCACTTATTGTGTAATTAGATACAGTCCTTGTAGACACGGCCAGGGAAGTGTGGGCTCTGGCTCGGGCTATGTCTTATCATTTACCCACCACAGGACTCTTCGAGGGATCTGGCTATCTGAAATCTGTGCTAGGTGTTGGACTCACCGCAGCCTTCCTGGCCTCTTTGCCTAGCCTTCCGTATTGTCTCGCGTTACAACGACAACCGCTGAATAATTAACAGCGTCTTGTTAACAGTAATGAGTAATCTGAGTTTTGGTGTGTAGAATCTGATGGAGGCCCTTGAGCAGAGTGCCCAGGGTCCGGTGCTGATCTAAGGCCAGTTTTGGGCTTTCCCATCACAATGTATGGGATACCCAAGCGGAGACCTCTCAGCTTACCTCCTCTGATAAATACATGGCACGCTATGGTAACGCTGATCGGCAGGAAGAGCCGTCCGTGTCATCACATACCTGTAATGAGAGGAGAGACGGGGAGGAAAGAGAAAACCGGGTGGGTTTACCGACAAAGCCCTCCTTACACCCCTATCAGGATATACAGTGTTACATGGAGCGCATTAGTGAATCAGGTTCTGCACTACACAGCTGTCTCACTGTGTCACTGCCAACCTCTGCTATTAGGTTAGACACTTTATATCCTTTATTCTGTGAATAGCCCACCAAGGCGGTTGCTTTTATTGCATTGTGCAGGCCGATACGCTCGTTAGAAAACAACTGAGTGAGAAAGAAAACCCGCCATAGTGTTTTTGCAGCTTTGTTCCTTCAGACCTTATTTAAATTACATGCTGTAGTAAGGTTCAATTTTGCAGTTCTGCAATGGCTTTTTCAAGTGGAAACATAGAGACGGAATATGGCATTTAAGGGAGAGAAATCAGCTATACATTTTTTTGGGGTGCTAGAGTGCATTGCTCCTGAAATGATGGCAATGTCACGCTGTGAGCATGATTCAATCTGGCTGTATATAATGTGGCAGCAGCATGTAGGATCATACACATCCTATTTGCTTTCCTAGAGAGGGCCATCCCCTGCTCAATTGAACCCAAACTGCGAGGCTGCCAGCAGGTGCAGCTGATTCCATTAGCCTCGTATGGAAAAAGGCTTGTGTCTCAGTGCAGGGGAGACGCGGCGGAGTCGTCATGGGGTTTCAGCCCTGACAGCGAGAGCGAGGCGATCCTACTGGACGCAGCGGTTTTGATTTCCTGTCGAAGATCGCTCGTCAAATATTCATCATCCCCATAATCTGGAGCCCTTTGATAATTGACACAGGGCGGAGGATTTATTATCTCCCTGCTCCATCTCAGCTGGTGGAGCTCCATTAGAGATAGCCCTCTAGACCCCGCGGTCGCTCCCAGCCCAAGGCTATTAACTTGTCTGGAAGGACTAGAGGAGAGAAAGAGGTGAGGCCGATTGACTTCCTGGAATGGAATCTGCTGACGGACCGGAAAGTCAAGTGTGCAGTTAAGCTCTCCTTTCTTCTTGTCCCCTCAGATGTGTTTGGCCCCCTGATAGGCCTACACTATCAGAGGTGGCCTTTCTCCGGTCTGCGAGGCTTTAGGATTTTCCCTCCTATAGCTCGGTAATCAAATCAGCTGAACGGACTACCTCACTTTAGCAAGGTGATATGTCCGCGCCTTTGTCATGACTTTTCTTCGGGGTTTAATCTGTGCTTAGCAGCCCAACTTGTGGCTCCTATTGTCAGTGGGGATCAAAGCAGTCAGCAGCACCCTGCAGAGCAAAGTTATTTCAGCTTGACTGGTAGAATCAGCATTTTACCCCTCTCTATTGTTGAGCTTTTAAAGCTCCACTTTCATTAAAAGGTGGACTGGGCATTGCAGCCTGACATTTCATGTTGTTGATCATGGGTGTGGACTATCCGCTTCTTTGAATCTGTCAGCATGTTATGTTTTTTCTGCATCACTGACTGAAGGGCATTGTTTTATATCCAGGCTCGCACTTGGCTCTAACCTTTCGAATTGCTTCCTTTTGACGTCTCCGCACAGTTTCTGACTTTTATGCTGACTCTCGGCCCTGAACAAGTGTTGTGTGGGCAGGGCATGTAATATATATGGCCTTCATAGTGGGCCGGCCGGCTGGCTGGCTGGCTGGCTGGCCGGCTGGCACAGGCTCTGTTCTGTCCCAGTGGACCTGACAGAATGGCTGGCTGATGGAAAGAAAAGTGCTGTCCTCTGACTTTGGGAGTGCTGACATCTCCATATTCCCTCCCCCCCTCTCCGAATCTCATCTCTCTTTCTCTCACCTCCCTCTTTTTTTTCTCCTCTCTCCGGATCTATCTGATTGATGCCACCCGCCCTCTGTGCTCCCGGGGTATCCACAGACCTCCGCTGTACGAATACAGACGTGAATCATAGGGATTAACATTCTGCCCTCCACCTCTCCTCCCCGGTTTTTATGCTTTATTCTCTCTTTCTCCACTTCCCTCTGCCTCCCTCTGTTCTCGGTCTTTCGTTACCTCATCTCTCATCTCCCTAACCACCTCTCACCTCTTCTCCTCTACCCAGCCGCTGGTCTTCCTCGGTGGTGTGTGCCTCTGCTAGGCGTGGGGATTGTTAGCCTGACAACAGCGGGGGGTCTTTGAAGGTGACCTATAAGGGTCTCCGGGTAGACCGACCATGTCTAACCGGCTCTCTGGCTCCCTCCCAGACTCACACACACACACACACACTCTCTCTCTCTCTCTCTCTCTCTCTCTCTCTCGCTATCTCTCTCTCTCTCTCTCTCTCTCTCTCTCGCTCTCTCTCACACACACACACACACACAAACATACACACACTCTATCTCTCATTCTGTCACTCTCTCTCTATTTTTCTCTCAGCCACCACCTCTTCTCTGCATGACCATGGAAAAGTCCTTTACAACTCTCTCTGTCTCTCTGTCTCTCTCTCTCTCTCATACTCTCTCTCTCTCGTTCTCGCTTGCTCTCTCACTCGTTCACTCATCCACACATTCACCCATTCACTCCCTCCTGACCTGCTACCACTCGCGCACAGGTCTCCCTTCCTCCTCATCAACGTGTGAATATTTCATGTCTGTGATTTGGGCTGTGAATTAAAGATGCGATGCAGGTGGATTTGATTGGTCAGACACTTATTCACCCTGACTGGTGGGACGGAGGGGATTTAGGGAGAAAGGGAGGGGGGTTGGGGGGCAATTTCGAAAGGGGAATAAGAGGCGGCGGGTTGTGTGTGTGTGTGTGTGTGTGTGTGGAGAGGGATTGATGGAAGTGATGGTCAGATATGACAGACTTGATTAAGGTTTGGGGAGGAGGGGGTGAACAGGAGAGAAAGAGGTGACCAATAAGAGAGAGGTGGTTTCTCAGGCTGCCTGTCAGCCTGCCAGCCTCAGTAAGTTAGATGGCTTGAAGCGACGAGTGTGTTCAGCCCTCTCCTGCCTCCTGGCAGCCCCGAGGTGCTTCATAACAGTGAAAATCAGAGCCTGAGCTCAGAGAGAGAGTCGTGACTGGGAAAAATGAGAAGCGAGGCATCTGTAAATATATTCACTGTGCGAGTGTGTGTATTTGTTCTTTTTTATATATACAGTATATATACAGTATATATATATATTTTTTATAGCATTTAATATTATTGTTGTGACGTGCCTGCTTTATTGAACAGTACACAGCGGAGACAGACAACAAAGGTGGGAGTGAGAGAGGAGGATGCTATGCAACAGAGGTCGTGACCCAGATTCAGACCTGCTGCGTCAATGAATGAATGAGTGAATGGTCTGCGCCTGAGCCCACTGAGCCACCAGGATGCCCATAGATTTACATTTGT